>NC_073693.1:62294538-62324741 GCF_029784155.1 Uranotaenia lowii | reverse complement strand
TCTGAAAACCCCTGCTCTAAGGCATACATCTTTCACGGATAGGATGGGTAGCATCTTACAAATGCAAAAACTACCAGCACAAAGGAAGAGAACTATGTATACCGTGACCGAAATTTGGTCTCATGACCTCTGGCTTAGAAGACTTGAACGCTATCCTCTAGGCCAAGATCAGCGACAGATCGAAGAAGATCGATAGAGCCTCCAGTATTTGTAACTTTTTCGATCACTTACAAGTCCCGAAGGTTACAAATACTGGAAAATACAATGTCGAAAAATAATACTTTTTGATATTGCAGTATCAAAGTAGACATGTATCTCAATACAGTTTCTCTTTTGTCAATTAAAGATCATTATTCGTTTAATCACCAATGCTGAAGGTTTGAAGATACTACAGATTTTGCGACGAATATGACATTTTATTGCCTGAAGTTTGAAATCTATCAAATTATCTACAACTCTAGAGTCATTCGGAAAAATTAACAGAAAATGAATACCACATTTACTGAGCAAAGTTTTTATAATATTTCTGTACAACTTTGTGCGAATGGGATAAAAACGAGAAAAAAACACTGTTGCCACTTGTGTCACTGTGACACGAAGTCTAACACGTGGCAACAGAGTTTTTTGTTTTTCTGATGATCGCGGAACACAAGTAGTCCGAATACGTTAAAAAACAACTTATTTTCTCTTCTTAAATAAATCACTAAGATACATCAATCGAAAAACATTATAAGTAAGTGCGGTGATCAAAATCAAATAAGAATTCTGAACTTATATAAATACACTTTTTGAAGTCTTTTAGTTGAACAAAACCCCATTCTAAAGAAGATGTAGGATTTTTGAGTGTCAAAATTTGAGTTTCATAACAACAGTTTGGTGGGATTTCAACTCAAAATTTACAATTGATAGATAAAATTTAGTGTCGTAAAATAAAATGTCTTAGGCTCAAAGATATATAGGCCAATTTTCTAACATGTTTGTTAACACTTATTTTTGTATAACTTTTGGGTGGGCACGACCCCTAAAAAACCCTCCGTTCGTACGGCCTTGCTCCTAGTTATAGCAAGAATAATTCGACAAAAAACACACACAGATTTTCGTCAATTCCAAACATTCTAGAGTATAGTTTTTCAGCAAAATTTCATGAAAAATTACATAATTAAATAAAAAACTAAGTTTCAATCTTTTGCAAAAACAAAAAGTAGTTGATAATACGTGTTAATGAAAAGGTTATTAAACTTTTTGTGAGGCATGCTTTTTGTGTTTATTCAAAAATTTGTACATTTTTCTCAGTGACTCGTTCTTAGAATGGAAGTTTAGGGTGGAATCTTTGGAGAATACAAATAACCGTTAAAACACATACAACACGAATTTTAATTCAATAATTCAGGTCGATTTCCGTACATAACTGGATTCATTTTATGCTTAATCCCAAGCAACCAAAAGTCCCATAAAACAGGTTCAAAATCGCTTACTCAGCCCCATCATTGATATGACGTACGTTCTATGCAGCTCAAAATTTAAGTTCTTATTGATACTTTTAAGTTCCAAAACAAGTCTTAATGATCTTCTATTCAGCTTCCAGCGGCCTCTTAATTCAGCTTCCAAAAAACTGCAAAATGAGCAAAAAAAAAATTGTCTCTATCTCAACTGAACCGTTGACTTCGGTTCATATCACCTTCTCTTGATTATTTATGTGTTCTTTACCGGTGTCGCCATGATGGCACGCGCCGGATTTCAAACGCGACAAATTGCTCAATTGCTTCTTTCCTACATTTCCTACATATATCGCATCAGAATGGTTACTCAAGTACAAAATTACTTGTTGAAAAAAAACTTGCTCGGCTTGGGGATCGAACCCCGACCTTCGTGGTGAGAATCTAACACGCTACCACGAGACCACGCCTAGATGTTGTTCTAACTGAAACTAAAACTCGAAGAGGTGATTTGATTCGAAAGCACATCAATGCACTTTTTGTGACTTACCAAATCCCGTTTGAGCACTTTTGTGCCCTTTATGTGACTTTCCAAATCCCGTATTGAGCACTTTTGTGCCCTTTATGTGACTTAAGTCCCGTATAACGTACGTATAGATCACTTATGCAGCTTTCAAGTTCGTTAATGAGCACATATAGTTCACTATTGGGAATTGGGCAAAACAAGTCACATACAACGTACATAATTATCACTTTTGCAACTTTCAAGTTCATTAATGAGTACATAAAGTTCACTAAAGAGAATTGGGCAGTTGATTCTCTTTGTCAGCCAATATGTAACTTTCAATGCCTTCATTCAAGTAAATATGTGACTTTTGGTTGCTTGGGAAGTATAGGATACAAATAATTGTTGAGTAAATTTTTTCGTTATTGAAACCATTTCATTTTTTCATCTCAACTATTTCAGGGTATAAAACAACATGAATTAAATGATGAGAAGGTTTGAACAGCTTAATTATTCATCAGTTGTTGTTTTTAATTGTTTTTAATTTGCTAACTACTTCAGTAACTAAGCATGTTAAAATTCTTAGCTCAATTCAACTTAAACAATGGAGCTAAACATTTTAAAATGCTAAGTGACCGAAGTAGTTAGCCATCTACATCTATGAAAAATTCAAGGAAAAGATAAGAAAAGCTCATACAATAACTACTCTAACATCGGTTTTTGGAACATCGTATAAAAATTTGGAATATGTACGATATTGGAAAAAAGCCTGAAAATGGCTTTATTTCTACTGATTTTTCAAGCCTAATTTTTCTTCACACCGATAACGGCTAAGTAACAAAAATTGTTTATGGTATTTTGATTACAAGATAACACAGAAATAAATTTTCTTTAGTTCAGTCAATTAATAAAAGTTTATTAAAATAAACTGGTGAACATTCTATCTAAATAGAAAAACAAAAAAAAACAATGATTTTCAAATGTTAACACCAATTAGATATGTTAAAGAAAATAAAACGGGGCACGATTTTCAACAGATCCAGTTAACTTATCTGCTTTGCCGATGACATTGATATAGTCGGCAGAACATCTGCGGCGGTGGAGGAGATCTACCGCAAACTGAAACGCGAAGCAGGAAGGATTGGGTTGATGATTAATACGTCCAAGACGAAGTACATGCTGGCCTGCGGATCCGAGACCGACCGAACACGCTTGTCCAGTAATAACAAGGTCACGATCGACGGCGACGAGCTGGAGATAGTCGAAGACTTTGTCTATCTCGGCTCACTGGTGACCGCAGACAATGACACCAGCCGTGAGATCCGGAGGCGTATTATCAGCGGAAGTCGTGCCTACTATGGACTCCACAAGCAACTGCGGTCGAGAAGACTTAGCCCTAAATATGGCGCTCATTAGACCGGTTGTTCTCTACGGGCACGAGACATGGATATTGCTCGAGGAGGACCTGCGTACACTCGGAGTGTTCGAGCGACGAGTGTTAAGAACCATCTTTGGCGGCGTACAGGAGAACGGAATGTGGAGGCGAAGGATGAACCACGAGCTCGCGCGACTCTATGGCGAACCCAGTATCCAGAAGGTGGTGAAGGCTGGCGGATACGCTGGGCGGGACATGTTGCGAGAATGCCAGATGACTGTACTGCAAAACACGTGTTCGCCACGAATCCGGTAGGAACAAGACGAGCGGGGGCGCAACGAGCGAGGTGGTTAGACCAAGTGGAGCGTGATCTGGCGAACGTGGGGTGCCCGAAAAATTGGAGAACGGTTGCCATGGACCGAGTGAATTTTAGGAATTATGTTCGTCAAGTTATGTCGTGAGACGGAATACTATGTAAATAAAAAATAATAATTTCAAAACTTATGGGTAGGTATGGGAATTTCAAAATGATGTCTTTTTCGAAGTTTTTCAGTTCAAAGCATTCTTTAATTCATCTGCTAAGTCAAATCCATTTAAATTTTATCTATTCAAAATTTTGAATAAATTACCTAAACAATGAATCTAAAATTATAAATATCTGCCTCACATTTCGGGCGGTACTTCGTCCACCGGGGAAACGGTAAAACCATTGAGGAGGAGAAGATTCGAGGAACCGACTTTGAAGGAGTTTGGATGTTATATGGAAGAACTGGTTGTCGATGCGAGCGAGGTCACCACAACCCCCCCAAAAACTGATTTTTGCCAGTCCGAAAAGACCAAATTTCGAGAAAAGGTGCATCTGAACGCGCACATGGAATCTGATGTCTCGTTTGATAGGTCCCAGCAGAAATAACCTTGCCCTGTGTGTGGGAGGTTCAATCATCGAGTGCGAAATAGTGACAAATTTAAATTCCTAGACGAAGGTTCGTCTCTCACCATGCTCGAGACAAGTCTCGCCAAAACACTTGGTGTAACTGGAACGGAAGAGCCACTGGAACTTCAATGGACATAAAGTATAGTTCACAACGAAAACTCTGAGAAGATTGAAATCTCAATCTCAGGTGAAATGGAAACAGCTCGCTCCTTTCCCATTGTAGCTTATACGATAAAAGAGCTAGATCTTCCAAAACAAAGCCTACCGTTTTCTTTGAATTCTCTCCTACTGAAGGGACCGGACCTACTAGTGAGTCTCCCCTCCGTAATTAGCAAGTTTCGGGAAGGGCTAATCGGATTTGGTGGAGATGTGAGGGAGATGTTCCACCAAATTCGGATTAGACTCGAAGATAAAAATGTGCAACGGTTCCTTTTCCGTTTTGATACCAACCTTCCTCCGGACGTCTACATAATGGATGTCACAACCTTCGGTGCTGCCTGCTCTCCCGCTACCGCTTTGTTCATCATGGGAAGATTAGCAGAGGAGTGTAAGCAGGAGTATCCAGAGGTATCCTCAGCGATAAACGACAAGACGTACGTATATGGATGACTACTTTGACAGCGCAGATTCACCCAAAGTAGCCCAACGAAGAGTCTCTCAAGTCCGATCAGTTCTGCAAAAAGCAGGCTTCGATATGCGCAACTGGATCAGCAACGACGATACTGTTCTTCATAGCTTGGGAGAAAAAGCGAACTGCGAGAAGGTAGCATTGTCTAGCGATAAAAACAAATATTTGGAGGGAGTATTAGCCGTTAATTGGGATCCAGCAAAGGATGTATTTTCGTTCCCTATTAATTTTTCCGGGAATCTGAATGAATATGACTGCACGAAAGAGACCCACGAAGAGAATTGCATAAAAATGTATTATGAGTCTTTTTGACCCTCTGGGGCTATTATCTCCGTGTACTATTCACGGAAAAATGTTGGTGAAAGACCCCGAGTACATTGGGACCAGGAAATGCAAGAAACGGAATGGCAAAAGTGGCTTAGCTGAACGAACTTGCTGAAGGATATTAATCGTCTGGAGATCTCCCGACACTATTTCGCAGGATTGGCTACAAATCAAACAGTCGGTTATGGTTGCGCAGCGTATTTTTGCCTTGTTTGTGGCGAACAAATCGTCGTCAAGGTTGCCCCGCTAAAATATCAGTCCATCCCACGCTAGGAACTGCAAGCTGCGGTTCTTGGTGCGAACCTGATGGTCAATATCCGTAACAGCTACTCCATCCCCGTCAGCGAAACATTCATATGGACCGATTCGACAACCGTGTTGATCTGGATTACAGCGGATCAGCGAAAATACAAGCAGTACGTCGCAGCCAGAGTGGACAACATCCTATCGCTAACGGACCCAGGTACTCCACGTTGGGTTTCTACTAAGGAGAATATCGCTGATTGTCTGACGAAGTGAGGAAAAGAAACCATTCCCGATTCAAACAGTAGGTGGTTCAAGGGCCCATCATTTTGTTATGAAAAACCGAAAAATTGGCCCAAACCAAAGACTCATATTGAAGCCACATAAGACTAACTGAAGGCTCACCTCTTATTGCATCATATTTCGTTTCTTAAACCTCTTATAGACGTCGAAAGAATCTCTAAGTGGTCAATTCTGGTACGTACGATGGCCACTGTCCAAAGATTCATATCTAACTGCAAACGTCGAGTTAAAGGGTTAAAAAAAGTATAGGCGATCGAAGCGGTACAAGCTGAGGAGAAGACAAAACGTTTAATCGTAAAATTCATACCATCAATCCAATCACCTCTCCGTCAGTCTGAGTATCGTAATGCTGAAATCATCCTGTGGCGAATTGCTCAAATTGACAGTTTCCCGGATGAAGTGAAGATTCTCTTGAACTTTCTCAGACAACGGCACCAATTTCGTGGGCGCCTTAAAATTTTCTCAGACAACGGCACCAATTTCTTGAGCTGTCGTGTACCTTACCTATCTAGAATGTACCTTCACCAATTGCCCGCACTAACTGGTTGTTTAATCTACCCTCAGCTGTGGGGACATGGGTGGAGTGTGGGAACGGATGGCGCGTAGTATCAAAGTATCGATGGAAGCGTTGGATGACGGAACAAAGGTGAACGACGAAATCTTGCTGACAGTAATGGCTGAGACCGAATCATTGATAAACGCACGACCAATCACATAAATACTGCAAGGTACGTCGGAGAACTAGGCATTTACTCCAAATCATTTTATTCTGGGGCTCTCAACCTGGGATGCAGAAACCGGTCGAACTGAACGAGACATTACAAAGCAGTTATCTAAGATCTCAGTATCCAGCTGGAACACTATGGAGTCGCTGGATCATGGAATATTTCCCGTGGTTGAACAAACGACTGAAGTGGATCGAGGAGATGAACCCGGTGAAGGAAGGTGAGCTCGTATACATAGCGGAAGGCAACCGACAGAGCTGGGTTAGGAGACGAATCTCGAAGCTACTGCCCAACATAGACGGAAGGGTTCGGCGAGTGATAGGCGAGACTTTGTCTGGATCCTTAAGACCAGCAGTAGCGACATTAGCACGGATGGAGATAAGAAGCAGTGAACCTGGTCCAAGTCCTGGCGGAACTGAACCTGCTTCACGGGGTAGAGGATGTTTTGGCACAGAAAGACCAAGGGAAAGAATAGTAAATGACAGATAGGGAGATTATCGTCTAGCAAGAGTGGCGAGTGATCATTAAATCAGCTTCGCAACAAAAAGAAGAACGGAAGTTCTATAGAATACCAAAAACGTGTTTATAAAACAAATAATTTCTTCCTAAATTTGTGAGTACAGATTAACTAAGACGATAATTATTAACATTTATACAATTTAATCTTCTTTGTAACAGATTTAGGTAGCCATAGGCTACGAGTGAAGTGGTATACGTACATCACATTACCACCTATTGAATTCTTAATCTATCAGGTATGAAGGGTTATGAAAATCAGCAATTTTGTCAGAGCTTAACACTCGTTTATTAGATTGCAGATTCAAAGATTTCGCTAGTAGAAAGGCATCATTTAACTGTTTAAGGCTTTGACGGACACAAATGTGAGTCGATCTAAAATAAGCCTAGAATTTACATAAATGTATAGAAATTGGAAGCACGCGCACTGTCACTTCGACTTTGAACTTCCATAACTTTTCACTCTGATGGTATTGTTTTTATCAAATTTTCTGCGTTAGATAGATCCACTATCACACTACGAGATCACAAAGTTTGAGTTCTCCAGAGTTTGAGTGCCCTGAGATACAGTCATTCTACAAAAATCGGACTTTTTGGACTTTTCTCATTCAAACTGTAATATCTCGGAATCCACGCTACATTTTTTATTGAAATTTTGCAGAGTGATTGTTGAAATATAAAGCTAGTATGTCTAAAGTTTTTGAAAAGTTCTAACTATGCGATCAAAAGTTACGCGAGGTGCAATATTTCAGGCATGAACGCATGAATGCGATTTCTATAGAATTTTGGACGAATGTTTCCATAGGAAAATCATATATTATGTTCAACAACCAGTAAATCTATTTCAATAAAAATCTCAATTCAATATCGTGAGATTCTGATTTCAAAACATAAATGGATTATTTATTCCATTTTTACTTTAATTTATTGCTTTTTCAGTCATTTTTGACCGATTTGTGAATGGAAAAAATATTGTTCTCAGGAATCGTCCAAAATTCTAATGAAATCGTATTTTTAAGGTCATGCGTGAAATATTGTACCTCGCGTAACTTTTGATCCCATCGATAGAATATTTTAAAAATTTTAGACGTGCTTACTTTATGTTTCAACAATCACTCTGCAGAATTTCAATAAAAAGCGTAGCGTAGTTTCTGAGATATTGCAGTTTGAATGGAAAAAGTCCAAGAAGTCCGATTTTCGTAGAATGACTGTATCTTAGGCCACACAAATTTAAGAAAGCTCAAATTTTGTGTTTTATTAGTGTGATAGTTGAACTATCTTATGTAGAAAATTTGATCAAAAATATCTCAGAGTAAAAAGTTATGGAGGTTCAAATTCGAAGTGACAGTGCGCGTGCTTCCAATTTCTATACAATTATGAACGGTACTGTATAATCAATAAAATTAAAATTTTAGCTTTGAGCTGCACATAAAATCGCTGATTCAAGGATCGCTGCTTATTTTCTTCCGAACACCTTCAGCAAATTTGTACATTCAGATAAAATACACAATTTGTTGAAAAAACAAATTCATATGAACTTTATCATAATTGAACATTATGGAATGTCAGCAAAATAAGTGAAATTTTCGAGACTCCGGGTGTAGTTTTTTCCAATAAGTTTACATAACATTTAACATCTTAAAAGTGGTTATTTTTATCTACAACTTTGCTGGGGAAATGGAACAAAAATTATAAATGATCGATCTCAGGTTCGAAAAACAGAATTTCTAGCCTTAATTTAGATTTAGCACGCTTAAAGCTTATTAAGTGTTTCTTGAACGTTAGCAATTAATGAGGTTTAAATAATCACCTAGATCTGTAAAGGATTCAATTTTTTCAAGTGCCACGTTTTAATCTTCCTAGAAACGCGTTATCTTAACTCTGCTTCTGTTATTAGTACGCTGGGTTTTTGTTCCAGAAACCCATTTCCTCTGAAGTCGTATGACAATGTTCGAGTTTTCTGTTCGGTTTGCAAATATTGAAATAAATTTTCAGCTTCTATTTTGCTACAATCTCTAGCTAAAAATAACCTGGAACTTAAGCTTTCTTATTTTTTACAATTGAAGACTCTTGCTTGACAACGAATCTTTGTAATGAATAAGTAGGTAGGTTTATATGAATGTACCGGAAGGTACGACAAGTTCGTTCAGTTTTTTTTCCTCCAAAGTGTGACTTCTACCTTAGGCTCATTAGAATGAATGAACCTGTTCCAACGTCTTCGTCGTCTTCTGCTGTTAGGCATAAGTCAAGGAAAATCTCTTTGTGACGGCCGCCTTGTCAGTGTGTATAGAAAGCCAACATCGTTGCTGGTGACGCATTAATTAATTTTATTTTCTTCGGAAAATTCTGCCTCTTGTTGATTTGACATGGCTGGCAGGTCGCGGCTTCTGGCTTACTTAACGTGAGTGAGCGAACCTGTCCGTGGCTTTCGGTCGTAAAGTCTGGTAATCTCGGAGGGGAAATTTCACTGACCTTTCCTGTTCTGGGCCCCTCAAGACGATTCTGGTTGCCCTCGAGGGAAGATTTGTAAATGCGATGATGATGAAAAGCTCTACTCCCCGGACCATGTTCAAAGCTAAACCTGTGGTCAAATGTGTGAAATCGTGAAAGTGTCACTTGGTTTCTGGCTTTCTGGCTCGCTGACTTGCAATGTTGCTTCAGGGATAGTAAAAAAAAGTATACCTATATCAGCACCACGGTTATTTTCGGTGCGTGCCCAGAAAGCCGGGAAACAAATGTGTGTTCCGAGAAAGTTTCCGACCTGCTGCGGTTTGAGGAAAAGCCCAGGAGAAATTGGTCAAGAAAATGGCCACCACCCAAATGGCAGCTGGACCGAGATTTTGATTAGCGTATAAAGCTTCGAGCCAAATGGTGATTTTTATAACCTCAATTACTTTGCAGAGCACCGACATCCACCATATTGCTGCTTTTGCTGCTGCTTTAACGAAGAACAGTTTATTGCCATTCGTTGACGTGTTTCAGGAGGGAAAAACGTGATAGGGGAACTGGGGGTAAGACGCCCACGTTAAGAAAAATCTTTCATAACTCGTAAATGAAGAATGCAATCCAGTAAATTTAACAATAGTTTTGAAAAGGGGACTGTTCTTCACCAGAAATATACAAACAGGAACACTTATACCAATTATATACGTCTTAGTCGTTAAATTTTGAAAGGCTTTCTATAGTATGATTTTCATTTCGTTTGGGGCAAAGTGCGCATATGTGTGTACCCAAACGCGCCTTTTAACGAATAATAAGTGTTTATTAATTCAAGGGCCTCCGAATGTGTTTGCCAGTTAAAAACACTTCTTTTCTACTTCACAGCTGGAAAAATGTATTGCTACGCGCAGTGCTGCCAGATATACTGACATTCTTGTGAATAGTTAATTAAATCTATATTAAATTTAGGAATTTTGAATATATTGGTTTATATTCAAGTTATGTTTTCCAATTCAACAGATAAATATCCTTCAAATTGTTGTGATGAAAACTGCATATAAATTTGAACAAATATTAAACATGCTTAAAGATAAACGGACATGGCGCGTTTTGCCCTGCCTAGACATGCTTATTAACAATCGTTAAAAATAATAGAAAAAATTATTGAATAAGGAAATTTTTCGTTGTGTGATGATTGTCAAGACCAATGTTCATCATTGGAACAGATGCCAGGTAATTGTTTTGCTGATAGATGTTTTCATTCCTTACGAGAAAAGTTGAAAAATTGCAAGAAAAGCTCCCAAAAAAAATTTGTTTTCTTTTTTCGTCAAATTTACGCAATATAGAAAACTAAGAAGGTCCACTAATGTTTATAAACGCATAAAAGTGTAAATATAACAAACTGGCTTTCTCAGAAATGTTGAACAATGTTTGTTTAGTGAAATACTGATGGTGGCGCATCTTGTCCCGACTGCGCATTTTATACCCAGTTCCCCTACTCATTAATCTAGTTCATCGTTGGATCAGCGCTGGCTATTGCATGGGGAGGAGAAAAAGTCCTTCACAATGTTGTAATTTTTTTTTCAAACACGGGTTTTTGATGTTCTGCAACATGTGAATGTACGCCTTCTGTAAGTTTTAATTTGATTATGAGTTCATACTTTGTCAGCAAGAAAAACTTGTTTCTAATCTGAATTTATAGGTATATTTTAAGCTATTTTTTTAATGCAAAATACAGATGAGAATTAGGATGGAACTTTCAAATGAAATTAGCTATTTAGTTAACAAGTTACAAAAAGTGGATTTTTTTAGCACGAGTCGTAAATTACGTCGAGTGTTAAAAAAAACGAGTTTCGCAATGAGTTGCATATACATATAATTCATTGCAATACCGCCAAAAAAACCATAAGATTCAGGTTGTAAATTTTTCCTTTCAAATAAAAACAGTGTCGAAAAGTAGCACATTCCATCAAAGTTTGGAAAACTGTATCATTTGTATTTAGGCTGGAACAAATATCAATTTCTTCTTTTGTCACCCCCCCCCCCCCCTCTTCGAAATTTCCAAAAACCCGAAGGGGGAAAAAATAAAGTTTGAAGTATTTTATGTTAATTTCGACGAAAAATTCAAATATCCGCTAGATTACAAGACCAATATATAAATTTTGGAAGATGTGAGTTTTTCCACCTTTTCTAATCTTGATTTTATTGAATTATTCGATAGTAAAAGTACTTGGTTTTGTTCAATGATAGAGTATGGAATTTGGTTGCATAAAAGCTTTCGTGCGAGTTATTCCAATTTATTTGTTTTTCGCATTATTTTTTATTGTCCCCCCCCCCCTTGCGATGTACCAACTCCGAGTGACAAAAGTAGGATTTAAAATTTGTTCCGGCCTTATTTGTGTTTGTCATTTTTGTCATTTTTGTCATTTTTGTCATTTTTGTCATTTTTGTCATTTTTGTCATTTTTGTCATTTTTGTCATTTTTGTCATTTTTGTCATTTTTGTCATTTTTGTCATTTTTGTCATTTTTGTCATTTTTGTCATTTTTGTCATTTTTGTCATTTTTGTCATTTTTGTCATTTTTGTCATTTTTGTCATTTTTGTCATTTTTGTCATTTTTGTCATTTTTGTCATTTTTGTCATTTTTGTCATTTTTGTCATTTTTGCCATTTTTGCCATTTTTGTCATTTTTGTCATTTTTGTCATTTTTGTCATTTTTGTCATTTTTGTCATTTTTGTCATTTTTGTCATTTTTGTCATTTTTGTCATTTTTGTCATTTTTGTCATTTTTGTCATTTTTGTCATTTTTGTCATTTTTGTCATTTTTGTCATTTTTGTCATTTTTGTCATTTTTGTCATTTTTGTCATTTTTGTCATTTTTGTCATTTTTGTCATTTTTGTCATTTTTATCATTTTTGTCATTTTTGTCATTTTTGTCATTTTTGTCATTTTTGTCATTTTTGTCATTTTTGTCATTTTTGTCATTTTTGTCATTTTTGTCATTTTTGTCATTTTTGTCATTTTTGTCATTTTTGTCATTTTTGTCATTTTTGTCATTTTTGTCATTTTTGTCATTTTTGTCATTTTTGTCATTTTTGTCATTTTTGTCATTTTTGTCATTTTTGTCATTTTTGTCATTTTTGTCATTTTTGTCATTTTTGTCATTTTTGTCATTTTTGTCATTTTTTGTCATTTTTGTCATTTTTGTCATTTTTGTCATTTTTGTCATTTTTGTCATTTTTGTCATTTTTGTCATTTTTGTCATTTTTGTCATTTTTGTCATTTTTGTCATTTTTGTCATTTTTGTCATTTTTGTCATTTTTGTCATTTTTGTCATTTTTGTCATTTTTGTCATTTTTGTCATTTTTGTCATTTTTGTCATTTTTGTCATTTTTGTCATTTTTGTCATTTTTGTCATTTTTGTCATTTTTGTCATTTTTGTCATTTTTGTCATTTTTGTCATTTTTGTCATTTTTGTCATTTTTGTCATTTTTGTCATTTTTGTCATTTTTGTCATTTTTGTCATTTTTGTCATTTTTGTCATTTTTGTCATTTTTGTCATTTTTGTCATTTTTGTCATTTTTGTCATTTTTGTCATTTTTGTCATTTTTGTCATTTTTGTCATTTTTGTCATTTTTGTCATTTTTGTCATTTTTGTCATTTTTGTCATTTTTGTCATTTTTGTCATTTTTGTCATTTTTGTCATTTTTGTCATTTTTGTCATTTTTGTCATTTTTGTCATTTTTGTCATTTTTGTCATTTTTGTCATTTTTGTCATTTTTGTCATTTTTGTCATTTTTGTCATTTTTGTCATTTTTGTCATTTTTGTCATTTTTGTCATTTTTGTCATTTTTGTCATTTTTGTCATTTTTGTCATTTTTGTCATTTTTGTCATTTTTGTCATTTTTGTCATTTTTGTCATTTTTGTCATTTTTGTCATTTTTGTCATTTTTGTCATTTTTGTCATTTTTGTCATTTTTGTCATTTTTGTCATTTTTGTCATTTTTGTCATTTTTGTCATTTTTGTCATTTTTGTCATTTTTGTCATTTTTGTCATTTTTGTCATTTTTGTCATTTTTGTCATTTTTGTCATTTTTGTCATTTTTGTCATTTTTGTCATTTTTGTCATTTTTGTCATTTTTGTCATTTTTGTCATTTTTGTCATTTTTGTCATTTTTGTCATTTTTGTCATTTTTGTCATTTTTGTCATTTTTGTCATTTTTGTCATTTTTGTCATTTTTGTCATTTTTGTCATTTTTGTCATTTTTGTCATTTTTGTCATTTTTGTCATTTTTGTCATTTTTGTCATTTTTGTCATTTTTGTCATTTTTGTCATTTTTGTCATTTTTGTCATTTTTGTCATTTTTGTCATTTTTGTCATTTTTGTCATTTTTGTCATTTTTGTCATTTTTGTCATTTTTGTCATTTTTGTCATTTTTGTCATTTTTGTCATTTTTGTCATTTTTGTCATTTTTGTCATTTTTGTCATTTTTGTCATTTTTGTCATTTTTGTCATTTTTGTCATTTTTGTCATTTTTGTCATTTTTGTCATTTTTGTCATTTTTGTCATTTTTGTCATTTTTGTCATTTTTGTCATTTTTGTCATTTTTGTCATTTTTGTCATTTTTGTCATTTTTGTCATTTTTGTCATTTTTGTCATTTTTGTCATTTTTGTCATTTTTGTCATTTTTGTCATTTTTGTCATTTTTGTCATTTTTGTCATTTTTGTCATTTTTGTCATTTTTGTCATTTTTGTCATTTTTGTCATCTTTGTCATCTTTGTCATTTTTGCATTTTTGTAATTTTTTTCACTTTTTTATTTTTATCATTTTGTTGACAGTTTTCAAAAATTATTTTTCGAAGTTTTTTGTGTAAATAGAAATTGTTTTCGATGTTTCTTATAAGCATTCAGCAATAAGTACTCAACACGTTAACAAAACATTTTATTTTTGGGATGTTGAACCATTACCAACAATAAAGTGCCATGCATTATTTAATTTTTGCTACACGTTTTTCCCATTGATGTTTATTATTCTGCTGAATTAATTCTCAAGCTCAACCAAGTAAGTTTCCTCACAAAGAAATGTAGGTGAACGGAAATCTCCTTTACGTATGGAGCAAAAAGGAAGAAAAATAAAAGCAGCTCATAATTATGGATGGGGGTGCGGTACTTAGTTTTCTGGCTGTAATGTCACGCTTCGTGACTTCCATCAGTTATACATAGGTTCGAAGTCGATGCTTCAAACAACGAACCCGCTTCGAAGGAATTGTTAAAACAACTTTCTTCTTCGAAAGGCGACCAGAAATTGAACCTCCTCAGAAGGTGTCGTTGTTTGTTACCCATAAGGCGCATTTTGACGTGTGAAAGTAGGGAGAAAGGGGAAAATGTCTTCCTTGAAGAGAACTTTGATTTATTTATGCATTGGAGACGCAAATAAGCGTGACCAAGTTTTCTAGCTGTTAGGAGAAGAACGATATTTTCTTACCAGGCTGGAATTATTTATGTACTTTATTTATTTCCTTCTTGATTATGCTCGAAACTCAGTATTTTTTCACCTTTTGAATACGAAAATTTTCAATTTGACAGTTAATCCACTCATAAAAAAAAAAAATTATTATTAGGTTATTGGGAAGGAGCCTGCCTTTTGGCATGGAAAAAAAAATTCAATTGGCATCACTGCTGGTGGCATTGCATGAATAGTAGTCATGAAATTCCTTGCTAGGCACCCAGCAGTGATGTAAATTGAATTTATTGATCGTCATTGCCAAAATACGTGCCCTCATTAAACACATTATAACTTTTTTGGGTAATAAGATAAGAAGTAACAGTCTTCGACAAAGCTTTTGGCGGAAAAATTTCATTGAAAAATTGATAAATTGATAAAAGAAGTATAAGCAAGTAGTTCAGTTCAAAATATTCAATTTTCCATGTAAACATATAAGTTCAAGTTTACTCATGTAAACGTTCCTGAAAAATCCTGCAAAAAATCATGGATTAGTTTTGAACCAAAACGAAGCTTTTCAGGCCGTAGGGGTGAGGCTTCACAGCATAAAGAATGGCCCCAAATCGAATCAGTCTGCTGGACCAGTAAAATAAACGATGATCTGGCTCAAACAGTAAACACAAATTGTTTTAAATTTTTAAAGCTTTCTTAATCTAATTTAATCTAATCTAATAAAATTTGAGGTGTTTGGTGTTAGTCACTTTGTAATAGATTTTTTTTTTGAAAAACCACTGGATTCTGCTTGATTTGTTCGAATGTTTTGAAATTAAAATTAAATTTAAATGCCCAGATTCTGGTAGGTTTTGAAACAGTTGTACTGGTTTAACCAACTAATAAATATGTGGAAAAAATCTGCAATTCTTATTCTCGAGGTCGTTCTTAACTTATATTGTTGTGAAACTTTTACATGTATTATTTGTATTTCACTTGGGCCACCTTTTTTTTGGAGCGGCCCACCACACTCCCCCACACCAAAAAACTCATTTGAGCCTCCTAGTTATGGATTTCCTTTGAAGAGATTTAAAACTTATTATTAATGAGGTACACTAAATTTATATATTCCTAGATTCACTAAATTACAATAAAAACTAAACGAAACTACTAGGCTATGAAATAAACTAAATAAAATTTAAAAAAACTGGCAGTTGATCGACTTTTTTAACGGTTCATTTTTTCTTTAAGTAGTTGTACTACTTTGACTTTGAACATGGAACGGTTGTTGCTAGTCTTTATTTCAATAGGTAGGGTGTTGTATTTAGTTGGACCAATAAAAGAAATTCGTTTTTTGCCCTAATGACGTCATGGATCGGCTTCGTTGCAGGTAATCAGACTGACGAGTATTATGAGTTCGCATGCCCGTGGTAAAATGAAGGTTTTGGTTATTGATAGTTGAATGTATATTATCATATATATATTATCCTTACTTGTTATATTTTACGGTTTAATTTCAATTTAGTCATTTCAATTCTTTTTTGGCTAGATTTCTAGAGCTTGGAGCAGTATGGTTAAAGTAATGCTCTAGGCCGCAGCCTGTGGTGTAGAGGACTGCCTCAAAGTCTTCTACGTCAACAGTTATGAGATCGAATCCCGCTTATGGCATACTTAGTACACTTTCCGTGTTGGTGGTTTTAGCATTTGCAAGATGCTAGTCATCATATCCGCGAAAAATGTACGCTAAAAGTTAAGTAAAAGGAAACTTTTCGAGGAAACATCAAGTTTCATTGAGATCCTGTCGGTGTTTTGTTCGTTTTAAAAAAAATTGAAAAAAAGGTAATGTATTTTTTTGGCTCAGGGGCCACTTGAGCCAGGGAGTCCGAGGAAATGGCCTCCATTGCCCTCCCCTTGCTTATTTCGGGCTTATTAGTGTCCATCGGGCCTTGCGAATGACCATCCCTACTTTCGATGGCCGTTACGAAATTTGGCCAAAATTCAAATCGATGTTCAAGGATTTAGAAGACACATTTTCGGACCCTCCGGCTGTTTTACTTTACCATCTTGAGAAGGCCCTGGTTGGGAGGGTAGCCGGTTTGATTGATGTCAGAACGTGTAACGAGAGAAATTATGCACACGCCTGGGAAATCCTAGAAGAAAGATTTGAAAACAAGCGACACACTATAGATACCCACATCGTCGGCTTGTTTAACTTGAAGTGAGTGAGTGAAGTGAGGACTTTTATTGATGAATGTACCAGACATGTGGAAGGACTTAAGTTCCCGGACCAGGAGTTCACTGGAGTTTCGGAATTGATGTTTGTTATCCATCTTTTGACATACGCCTTAGATAAGGACACCCGCCGACGCTGGGACGGCACAAATAAAACATGGGAGCTTGTCAAGTTATACTGAAATATTGAAATTTCTGAAAGAGCAATGTTAGAACGTTGCGAAAATTCTTCCATAAAAGGCAACCCTCAACATTTCAGCAACATTCCAGCAACAACCAGAGCGGTATTGTGTGAATTCTGCGACAAGGATCATCCTAACTTTTCTTGCCTGGAGTTCAGAAATCTGTCAATCCAAAAGCGTTGGGCCAAGGTAATGGAGGAACAGATGTGTTTCAACTGTCTACGCCAAGGACACCTTAGCAAGGACTGCCTTTCGAACAAAAGTTCCGAAATCTTCACCACAGTCTTTTGCATTTCCAAGAAGGAACCACATCTATCGAAACCATAATTCTACCGGAGCCTCATAAGCAAATGCGCAAGGAGGAATTAGAGGAACACACGCTTACCACTTCTTCTAGATAGTGGTCCACAAGTGAACTTTATGAGTGAGTCAGTGGCTACAGAGTTTAGAGTGAAGAAGCGTCCTTCAAATGTTACAGTTGCTGGAATCAACGGCATCAGAACTAGTTCTTCAAACGTCGTCTCAGTTGAACTCCGTTCTAGGTACCCCGATTTTCGCGCCAACATCCATTGTCGAGCCGAGTTACTGCTGATATTCCCCCGACGAACATTGATTTGAAGTCATTTGAACTTCCTCTTGGGATGAAATTGACAGACCCATATTTTCACAAATCCAATAAGATCGACATTTTGCTTGGTAATCAGTGATTCATGAAATTACTGTGCCTGGAGCTATTTCTGATCATCTTCCACTATTTCAGGAAACCCAACTTGGTTGGGTGGTTGTAGGTGGAGAATACGACTCTGGTTTATCCTGCAGTAGTACAGACGAATGCCATCTCCTTAGAACAACTGAATGAATCTGTAA
Source organism: Uranotaenia lowii (assembly GCF_029784155.1). Taxonomy (NCBI): domain Eukaryota; kingdom Metazoa; phylum Arthropoda; class Insecta; order Diptera; family Culicidae; genus Uranotaenia; species Uranotaenia lowii. The sequence goes on along the minus strand of NC_073693.1, from coordinate 62,306,597 downwards.
AATGGTTTTGGACAGTAGAGGAGATTCCAAATAACGAACACGTATTGGCTGAAGATGAAGATTGTGAAAAACATTTTCTTTTCACCCACCAACGGGATGCATCATCCTCTTCGAGACTGCATTGGAGACCTTGGCGATTCTCGTACCTTGGCTCGCAAAAGGATTTTTGCTCTAGAATGACAACTTGCTACACAACCCGTGTTGAAGAAGCAATATTCTGATTTCATGGAAGAGTATGAATCGTTGGGACATTGCGAACAAGTGCACGAAGAAGACGATCCCCTAAATCTCCTCAAATGGTACCTACTACATTGCGTTGTACACGGTCCGTCAAATACCACAACAAGTGTCGCGTGGTGTTTGATGCTTCTGCCAAGGCGAATGGACTTTCCCTAAAAGACGTTCTTAAGGTGGGCTCCATCCCGCAAAATGATTTACAATCGATTGTACTGCGATTTCGTGAACCTCGCTATGTCTTGAGCGCCAACATAGCCAAAATGTACCGACAAATAAGAGTTGACAGTGCTCATACTCCGCTCCAGTGTGTTTTTTGCAGAAAGGACCCTTCCAAGCCTCTTCGAGTCCATGAGCTAACGACGTTAACCTATGGTACTGCTGCTGCCCCCTTTTTGGTCACCCGTGTGCTGAAACAGCTGGCCATTGATGAAGCTGATCATTTTCCACTGGCAACCGAGGTAGTGCTCAAAAACTGTTATGTATATAATCTGCTTTTCGGTTTCAACGACATTGAACAGGTTTTCGAAGCCCAGTTCCAGCTGACACAAATGCTTAATTCCGGAGGAATGCCTCTCCATAAAAGGGCTTCAAATAGTTCGGTTCTGAGAATTCGGCCTGAACGAAGTAATTAAAATCTGGGACCTTATGTGGGACCCTCAGGTGCCCCTTTCATCATCCGAGCTTTCTGTTCCCACCAAACACGAAATGTTATCTCTTATAGCTCGGATCTCTGATCCGCTTGGTTTGGTCGCACCTGTAGTTGTTCTGAGAAAACTGTTAATGCAGGGCGTTTGGAACAAAAAGATCGATTGGGATGAAGAAATAACGACAGAGTTAGTGCCACAATGGGAAAAATTTTGCTAAGCTATGGACAGTGTTTAAATGCTACGAATCCCTCGTCAAGTCTCGGCTCCTATGGCTACTCGTTTTGAAAACCAAGGGTTTGCTGATGCATCTCTGTTTGCATATGGAGACTGTGTATACATTCGATTTATCACTCATGGAAAGACCGCTATCACTAGACTACTTATGGCCAAATCTCGAGTGGTTCCAAAAACAGTTTTAAAGATTCCAAGAAATTTTGCTTGCTGCCTTCTTTTACATCGCCTTGTTTAGAAAATTCATGAAACCATCCAACTGCCAATCAAGGAAACGGTTTTATGGAGCGACAGTCAAATAGTGCTTGCTTAGCTTAACAAAAACCCGATCAACTACACAGCAAAAAAAGTAGTGTGATATTACATCAAATACCTGCACACAACTTGAGTCGCAAAAGGTACCTAATTTTACATTGTCTTGATGTACCCGGCTGTTTGGAAACAAAGAATATGTTTCGTACCGCTGATCCATATGGGCCAAATTTCCTAAAAAATGAAAAATAATGAAATTATTTTTCAAGCTGTGGGTTTGCTTATATTTTTGATTAATTTTGGTAGTACTTACAAGCCAAACAAATACAGCTGAGGTCCGTAATCCGTTTCTTACTTTTTGAAATGAAATCAAATTTGAACGTCAACAAAGGAAAACATTGACTACTTGATGCGATATCACATACAAGGTTGTGATATTACACTTCACGACGTATTCGAGTTGTGTACATCATTTAGATGTATTATTGCAACAGAAATCCGTAATCCCCAGAAATTACATCGTCCATCGTTACATTTTTTTTTGCTGTGTACCTAGATGTGTTTGATCGTAACCGCGTAGCAAGAATTGTGAGTACAAATGAGAATCTAGCAGACATTGTGTCTCGCGGTTTGTGTTCAACTCAACTAGCAAAGAGTGAGCTAGTTGCCAGCCAAAAGGGAGGAAGAAGATCGGACCACGGTCGGAGTAGAATGTCCTTTCGGCGAGGGGCATTCAAGTAGTGTGCGTTCGATCCAAGCAGTAAAGTATACAAAGATAAGACTCTACCTTCTGCGTATGCCGAGCTGTTAGGTATGTCGCGAACGTTGTGTAGGATACATCCACCGCCGCGGAGTATGTTAGTAGAACGCGCTCCCTACGAGGGAAGCTGCGGGGATAAGACTTGACCTTCTTTACAGTCGAACTCATAGGGTGAAGAGTATTTACGCCGCCAAATACTCACGTACGTCGGTGGGTGAGTCACTCGAGTCGGTGTAGGATGACGTCGTCGTCGGGAATCGTCGGAGAAGTTTTTCGTAAAGCTTCGGACGTGTGCTGTGACAGGCGTGAGTCTAGGATAAGCTGCTTTCGATTCGGTACACGGACGGGCAAAGAGGAGAGGGCCTCGAGCCAAACCAAGTGGAGTCAAAATCTCGAGTCGTTAGAGGAGAGGTCATTGGTCTCTTGCAGTGGTCTCGAACAGAGGCGGAGCGCAAGATAGTCGTGGAAACCAAGTGAGTCTTGAGTTGCGAGTAAAGGTTGGGACCTCGAGTCGTCAGAGGAGAGGTCCTTAGTCTTGAATCGTAACAAGAGGCAGGGTATATATGCTTGAGTTTTGACTTGAAATTGAGTTAGCCGATGAGCGCTTAAGCGCGGACTTGGTCTCTCATCTCGGGTACAGCCTTCGATGCAGGTCCGGGTGGGAATTATGACCAGAGGCCCCAGGTGAACTTTATGGCGTAGGGGTACTTAGTATCATGAGTTGTCCAATTGCACCCATAGACCCAGAGTAGCATTCTGGGGGGACTCGGTCGCTCGCCGTGCCTTGGAATGCAATCCATAAAAAGGATTTACCACTTGGGTGATCAACTAATAAACGTCGAGTTTCTCCAGTTGTACAATTTGACTAAATACCACTGCTAAATAACACCGAATCATTTCGTAGATTACAATGCATTAAAGCTTACCTACATGTTACGGTTTTTTAGAAACTCCAAGGAGAAGTTGAAGAGCAACCGATCATTCGAGCAGTATCCGACGAAGCGAAATGCAAGGCGCATTGATAACAATAGTGAAAATGATCCAACTTTCTACTGAAATCACCAAGATAGGTTCTGAAGAAGTATCTAAAAACCTGAAAACTCTATGTCCATTCCTGCAAAATGGGATCTTGACAGTAGGGGGACATCTTAAGCACTCGTCATTGTCGCATTCCGAATAAGCATCCAGTAGTAAAATCGTTGATCGTTGCTCTTCATCTTGAGAATTTACACGCAGGTCCGTCTACGCTAATGGCCATCCATTTGTGTCTTTGTTTGTTTCGTTACGACGGCGATTCATCTTGAGACAGTTGAAAATCGCTCAACTGAAACTTTCATCGCAGCGCTCCACCGATTTGTAGGTCGAACAGGGGTTCCAGAGACCATACATAGTGACCATGGAACAAACTTTGTTGGAGCAAAACACGAATTGCATCAACTCTATAATTGATTCAAGGACCATCAAACAGAACGCCAAGTTAATGAGTTTTGCCAGTCTTGTGAAATCTTTAGGAAAATGATTCCTCAAAACGCTCCCCACATGGGTGGAATTTGGGAAGCTGGAGTTAAAAGCGTAAAATCAGTTCTCCACAATCTTGGAAGTTGGGAATCATCGAGAAGATTTATCCTGGAACCGATGGCTGTATCCGTGTTGTCGATTTACGAACAAAGAGTGGCCATCTTCAACGACCAATTCACAAGCTGGCCTCTCTTCCTATACTTGACAATTGCGTAGTAGAATTGTAGTGCTTATGTACCAGTTTTTTTTAATAGTTCACCGTTCACCGTTACAATCCATTGCCAAGACACATAGAAACATTTTTTTTCGTAATTTCAAAACCACATTTGGCTTCATTTGCTTGATTCGTTCTCAAGTTCTGCAAACAATATGAGGTTGCAGCTTTAGGTAAATCTCCCGTATGTTCATATTTCTTTTTTCTAAATATTGTTTTTCTGAAGATCGTTAGAATTCAGTAAGCCGAAACGTAAAAAACCAGCAGTTTCTATTTCGTCTTCCTTATAATTTCCGTTTCTTCTATGAATAAAAAATGCGGTGGGGTTTGAATCATCATAGAAACTATTTTTCTTCAGAAAATACCTTCTCATGTATAAAATGGATACTTTTACTTGAAAAGTGGAAAGTAGCCAATATTGGAAGTCTCAAATCGTTAAAAACAAAGCGTTTCTCATAGCTTAATACCCTCCCATTTGAAATTTTGTTTCCATTTGCTCGATTAGGTCCAAAACAATAAAAAATTATCGCTCAACTGAAAGGATATACTGAATAAAACTACATGTTCGCGAACCCAAATATCCTCTGATGCAAAATTTGATTAGTTCCCTTCAGTTTATTGCAGAAAAGTGACTTAGTTACCTTAAAATATATGAGTATCTAAAAATTTGCTTTGTAAATTTGGAATCTATCTTGTAAAAGAATTCGATAAGATCCGAGACGCTGCCAAACACTTTTCTTGTTTGATCGCTCTTCGATTTCCATTCAAAGGAAACAAACACGCGCTCCGAAATAGGTTTCCCAAGTTTTTGTCACCAATGATACTTGACCCGGTCCTTATTGTTGTACCCAGTATTGGCCTTGGGTCCACCCGAGTTTTCCCCCCCATTGTAGATTATATTTTCCACCTCGCTTAGAGAGTGAGAGAGTGTACAAAAAAATCGAAAATTTCCACTCCACCTACACTTCTTTTTCTCTTGGGACGAACGACGTTGTTAATTGTTTATGAAGTGCAAATTGAAGTGGGCTCTCGGAAAATATCTACGCCTCCAGGGCGGGAGGCAAAATCTATTGCGATATCGACTGGTTGGTTAGTTGAGGAAAATAAAAAATTAAATGCGATTTAGGTAGGTGTTGATTATAGGAACGATAAACTGCTATAACTTTTCCGCTTCTCTAGATGAAGCGTTAGTAAGAATCTGTTAATTGGTACTCAGACAGCTTAGATGATGAAGATTAAGGTGTTCGTTTTGAGGTTATGTCTTTCAGGTGGGAAATTTGATACTCTCTTGAAAATCGTATAAGGCTGTCAAATATTAATTTTGAGGAAGCCTAATTGCTACTCCATCCAAATCTAAAGACTTGCAGAGATTAAAAAATGGGTCATGATGAAGCCATGCAAACAAGAATCAACCTGCCCAAAATTACTCCAAAACTGTAAGTTTTACCAGCTTAAAGTATGAATTGTTGATCAATTGCGTGCTTGTTTGATGTAAATTTCATTCACGCAAACATAATCGGTTCAATCAAAAGTCAACTAGCAAGGTAGAACGAAAATACTGAGTTCCTCTGAATGCATTTATCACACTTTTCACGTTGATCCACAGACTTTAATCTTGTTTTATTTTCACAAAAACAAGCTTATATATTATTTCAACATTAACATATTTGTCATGCCATTTTGTTTTAAACCGAAATGTTTACATACCTACAAATTATTCCTAACCAATGAAAAGGTTTCTAAACAAGTGCTGCCATCAAACTGAAGCCTGTTTATTTTTTAATTTAGGCTTCAAAAAATAATCAACCCATTTGCCTATTAACTCCGTCATGTAGGCACGACTAAGCCATCCCTTTTCTAATTATTTATGGCTTTGGTGCCAACATCGGAACAGGTGTGTACCTACTTGTACATACTTGTTTAACGCCGCTTTAACTTTCGTGCCCTTTCATCGAGCGGTATTTGTGTTAATCAAAAATTCTGGCCAAATATGGCCGATCCTCCCTGAATCTGAAGGTAGAAAGGAGGAAACCCATCATAATCCAACAGAGAGTGGTGTAGGTGGGTGGTGTGCAGCAAGCAGAATGCAAATTCCATTTGCATTCGAAATTAGCTCCCGCAAATGTAATTACCGAGCAAAAGCAGCAGCAACAGCAACGGACTTCGTCTCATTTTAACATGATGATTGGTCATCTCATAAACAAATAAGTTGGGACCTTCCAAACCTTTCCCCTTTCGTTCTGGCTTTGGTCGCGTGAAAATTAGTTATGAGATCGAAGAAAAAAAAAAACGCTGGTTAGAAAAAAATGCACTGCTTTTGCCAGAGGGAGCGAGAGCGTTGGCAAAAATGATCCGAAACCCACAACAACTTTCGGTTGATTCTTGTGGGATGATAAAATTTTAATTGACTTGTCAGCTGCAAAGCGACTTGCGGAAAACCTCGACAAGCACTTGTGAAACCAGCGCTAGAAATTTTCATAACTATTGTTTTATATTACCAAAGGAAAACTGTGAATGATTTGAAGAGTTTGTTAATAATTTCAATAAATAACGCAAATTGACGTTGTTTATATGTTCGAATATAAATGTTACCGTGATCCGGGGTAATATTGATCACTTTTTTCAATATATTTCGATTATATTTTCTGTTTAGAAGAATGTGGCATGTTTTATATTTTTAAAACCAGTACTGGACTCCTATGAACGTAAAACAAGGATGCAGAAATTTATTATACCTCTTTAAATTTCATTAAATAATCGTTTTTGCCACTGTTCAAAATTTGATGCTTTGAGGTGACATTGATCAGTCTCTATTCTGACGGTTTTAACGAGATTTCTTGATCATAAAGGATACAAAACACCTCATAATATTTACAAATGTTAGTTTATCAATTTAAATTTGATTTTTAACGTTTTATTTTAAAAATATTTATAATCGATATAAGAACTATGATGCTGCCTACATTTAGAGGCAAAAATAATTATAATTACTAAATAGTTTGAGCTTTGAAATACAAATGAAATTTTACCTTCATACATTCCCCAAGGCCCTCAAACTATTTCCATTTTCATTTTTTCTTCAAAGTTAACGATTTGATAGGTGTTCCGGCATGGTAATCGACCAGCGAGTAAGCAGCGAGCGAGGCAACGAGATTCGACACGGCGCAGTACGCGAAGGCGCGCGCGGCGCGTGAAATATTTCACCTCTTTCAAGGTATTGTTATGCAAGCAGCGAATTGTTTGGCAGAAGAAAGGACGCTTTCTTCACCAGCGAAAAAAAAAGCTTGGCTTGGATTTCAAATCGCCATTCCCATCACTTGTAATTGTTCCAGCGCGACGACTAGACGGCCAGGCCGAAAAGTGTCCCAACTCAAAATTTCTGTTCAATTGTTACTCTTCAAATAATTGTTAAGTGTTAGAAATAAAATATCGTATAAGTCGTTAAAGTTTTTTAAAGTCTAAATAAAAGTGTGTTTTTAATGTGCAATAAATTGTTTTGAACTGCAAGTGTAAAGTTTGTCATCATTGGACCATACGAACTGAAAAGTGAATCCAAAGAAAACTTACCCGAAAATTTGGGAGCTAGTGTCCGCGTCATTTAATGTCTGGGAATCACCCACTGCAACCCTGAGCCCTCGACAATAGGGTTCCTATCCATTTGTTCAATACGGGCTTACTCTTGGAAAATGTCCTTATTTTTTAAATATCAATAATTTATCATTAAATGACAATCAAAGTAGAATTATAACTGTTCATATTAAAAAAAAGTAATCCTTTCACATTAAACAACCCGTTTGCTTCTGAATGCTTTTCGTTATCATCAGGAGAATTGTTTGTTTGCGAGCCTTAGAAAAATCAGATATTTTGATATTTTGAAATTAGATTATTTACGAACAGAAAAAAATTTCAAATGCAAACCAAATTTTGCCTATTTGATACTCTATTAATAGGCTTTCATACGTAGACAACAGTTTTTCAAAAATTTAACCTATAGACTGAGTTATTGATGATAATGTGGAAAAGTTTAGTGTTGGTCAAATTTACTCCGGTGATCAAAGTTAACCCGTTTTACGGTACTGAACAAAACTGGACAAAACTGATGCTCTCTCTTTATACATCAATAACGGCGCCGGCTACGTCCTAGTAGTCAATGGATAGATTGGAAAAAAGAGAAAAGGATGAAAGATCTATTTTGTGCTTTAGGACCGAGGTCACCTCTGCATCCTAGCAAACTAATTTTGGTTGGGAGAGGGGTTAAAGGAATTGGTTAGGAGACACTTTTGACTAGTGTTATGGTGAACAATAAATATTATTTTCCTGACTCATAAAGTTTCTATAGAAGCAGGCATGAGTATGTTAGGTTAAATGGTGATAAAAAAAAAATTAACGACTATTACCAAATGTAAACATAAATTTATAAAAATATGGCATATCAAGTTGACGGTTAACCGATTTTATATTTGAGCGTTGTCTATGAAAACCCTAATTTGAATTTCAATAAGTAAAGCGATGATGAATGAACATGAAAATTCGATCATTCTTAGTAACAGACTGATAATCTATGTTTTAGATAGAATGGTTAGGTATAATAAGTTTTAACAATGGAGACGTTCTTTATCTACCTAATAAATGAACTCTATCCATAGCGCCAGTGATATAAACATCAACAAAGATACAATGGAATTAATAAATAATATTAAAACAACTTTTATATACAAATGAATTAATTCTTCTGTCTATCATTCAATATTTCACTCCAAAAACCACTCTCATCAATCTAGTCGAAAAAAAAAACAACAACTAAATCTAAAAAAAAATAAATTAAAAACAATTGTTTACAGAGAGCCTTTTTCATGAAAAATTTCAAGCAAAGCTTTTCTAGCTTTCATAATGCCAGTTAACGACAAATACAATAACAACAAAAAAAATTCATGAAGATTAAAAAAATTTAATAACATCGCAATTGTACAATAAAGCCTAAAAATGGGCTTAATTATTTTTAAATTCTTATTGAATATTTCATCAAAATAGTTGCATGTATGTATGTTAATCGGAACGAATAAGATTTAAATTTAGAATTTAATGCATCACTGAAAGGAAAGTTCGATTATCGTGTATGAATTCCTTCATTTGGCGGAAATTGGAAGCCGAAAGCATTATAACACTTCTTTCATTTATGCAAACATTATTAGCAAGAAATTTGAAATAATTTTTGCTTTAAGTTTTGATTCCGGCTTATTACCTAGTAAAGTTAATAATATAGTTTGGAATGTTTTAATGGATAATTTTACCCAGTACATCCAGCTAAACAATATCATACAACTAACACCTAAATAAAAATAGAAGGGAAATACTCGTCATGGTCACTTTGAAGGAAATTACTCCTCAGTCTGTCCGGAAGGTGTAGTGCCAGCACCCATTCGCAATTCCAAGGTTTATTCTTTAAATTTAGTCTCTGACGCACTCGAAATTTATCGTTTACTTGTGTAGTATAACATAGAACCAAATCGATCAACGAATAATTTTTCAGCTTTTTAGCACTTGTCAAAAATTCAAATTCGTATCTAAAATATCAATTTTTGTTTTAATGGAAATTCTGGTGGTAACAATATCTTTGTTTAATTCTTTTACATAAAAAACCACTTATCTTAAGTTTCTATCCGGTGTTCTCCCTGCATTTTCGATACTCGCTTGACAAAACTTTATCCGGAAGGCTTAGTTCGAGCCCTCTCCAGCACTTCAGCATCTATCACTATCTAGACTACACCCTGTTTGTCTTTTCTTGATAAATTCACTAATAGAAATATGTTCATCGGAGAAATTTCCAGAGAAATTTTCTTTTTTATTTCATTGAGCTGCAATTCAGTAAAAACTGCTAAGCTTTGGAATTTTACGAGCCATAGAACCAAAACTAGAGGCGATACACAAAATCTGATGGAATATTTCATGATGCCAAAATCTTTCAAAACAGTTATTGAAACATATGAACTCAAATACCTGTTCTCTTTCCAATAATAAAACTTTTCATGTCAAATCTGAAACTGGATTATAACTTTCAATTAAAATTATCATTGTGTGAATGATTTGGATTGATGATTGGTATGAATCTTAAAATTTAAAATATGATTTTTAAATAAGGTATATCAGATGTGGAGTGTCCTACCCGGGATTTCCCGGGAATTAGAAAAATTCGGGAATTCTCGAATCCCGGGAAACGCCTAAAAATCCCGGGAATTCCCGAGGCCAGTAAAATGTGCTAAATTACTTCAAATATACACGATTTCAATTGGAAAAAATGAATCAGATTGATCAAAGAAAATGATAGTTCTACCACTGACCAATACTGACAGGACACTCGATTTCGTTTGTTGGATAATTTTTCCAACAGTACGCAGTATCGATTCCAGAGTGCTCATCGATCGATTTGAAGAAATGCTATCCCAGTTAGAAAGTTCCACCCAACTTTCAAAAAAATTGGCAAATTCCACGATTAAATCCAGCTAAACTACGGTAGGTGGTGTCGGTATTGCGGACCTGCAAAATTTGAATGAAAAATTAGTCAGAAAATGGTCGAATTATTGTTCTAAGTATCATGTCACTGCAGTGTGATCAGTGGTTCTACCTTGGTGGCTTAGTCTTAAATATTTTTTTGTCTTAAACCTGGTAAATATATTGAATTTGATAAAAAAAATGTTTTTCCAATCGAAAACTTAGTGTGAAAGTGAAAATCGACAAAAAGACTCTAAAATCAAAAAATTCCAATAATGAAACGCTACCGGAAGAATCTAATCTTCTATTTTACAACACTCATCATTTAGAACTTCCGTTTCGGATACTGTTGACAGTAGCAAAATCATCGGCAAAAAATTACATATTGTTGAACAAATGGATAGTTATCCGAAAATTTACGATATTTGATGAATAACCTGAAGTCTAACTAACATCTATCGATAGTGTTCCGGCGCAGTCACAACGAACAGCGGTCCACAACAATTAATTACGATAAAATACGAAGACTACAATGAATTACAAACAAAATACGAAGAAATACGAAAATTACGAAATAATACGAAAAAATGTTAAGTGAAATAGACATAAGGGAAGAAATTCTTTGTAAATAGTACACATAAAACATGAATTTCACCAAACACAATTTCACACAACACACAACACAAAACATTGAATTGCCAACACTGCACACTCACACCATAGATTTAAGAGTGAGAAAAAACATGACGAAAAAGTGATAAGTGAATTCCAATACTAGTGTATAAGTGACCATGGCCGTAGGAACGGGGGGGGTTTTGGGGGTTAAACCCCCCCCATGAGGGTCCAAAAAAGGAAGCGAGGTAGTCTACTCTACACTCAAAATTTTAAATTCATAATAAATTTATGATTATTAATAGAGCAAAGATATTCAAGAGAAACTATCTGAACTAAAAACTGATACAAAAACCTTAAAAACCCATTTCAAGTTCAAAATTCTGCTACAGTTTTTAAGATTTTTCTCACTTGTACATAGAATAAGGTTGTCAGATATTTTTTCGGCACGTATCTGGGCTGTTTTATATAAAAACCTGGCAAAATCCGGGTATTTCATTTCAAAATTGTCGATCAAATCCAGGCCAAACCGGGCAATTTTGGTCAAAACCTAGGAATTGCTCATCAAAAATCTAGGAAAAAAACTTAAAAACCTTTCATGATAATTTTTTGAAACTTGCTGCAAATATTTTGGACGCATAAAAAAAAATTAAAACACAAATTTTATTTGAGAATAAGAATGAGATCAAACCCGGGAAAATCCGGGCTTTTCCAATGAAATCTGGGCAAACGGGTCGGACCAGACTTTTCCCAAATTTTATATTAAACTTCCCGGCCAATCCGGTTAAAACCGGGCAATGTGGCAACCTTATTATAGAAATTTAAGTCTGAATATTATATTTTAAATTAAACCCATTTTGGAGGTTCTGGTTCAAAATTGTATTTCTATAAATTTTCGTATTTCTGATTTTGCATCAAGTTTAGGATTCTTGATTTTCAGTTCGAATAATCATAAGAAATTAGGAATGGAAAGCGGCTTTGAAATTCTTGTCCGAATTCGATTGGCATTTCATATCAAATTTGAATCATTGGGCTTTTTCTGCGTCTCGAGTGACGTGACTTACGAAATTTCATATGGTTTTGCAAGCTTAAATAGCTT